>NC_083096.1:113582504-113626812 GCF_949774975.1 Lagenorhynchus albirostris | reverse complement strand
AGACTCTTTGTATGTGTCAGAGATGCATCTCAGATCAGCTATGATACAGAGTATTATTGGGTGAACTAGCCTAGCTAAGGAAAGGCAAGATGAAGTGCAGCCTCACTGTCTAGTCTGGGGCATATGAACCAGGTACTCAAATGCTCTCAGTATTCTTACAGAGTTTTATGTGTTTATTCTTAGTATATGTCATTTATGTCCACTAACAAGGGAGGAGAATAATTGTGTTAAACACCTGAAAAATTAAATCCAAAAATTCCCTTCATAATAGTGGCTCTGTTCACAATTCAAAAGCAGTCAATTAATTTTATCAGTCAAGTGGGAGAGAATTTTTTTTTAAAGCATACTTTAGGTAAAATTTTTATTAATCAATTTTGGTTTAAATGATGTTACAATGAGATCATCTTTGGTATTTGAAATTCTTTAATTAATTTAGGAAGTTTACTATAATGCCTCAACCAGAAATATGTATTGAGTACAGTATAATATACAGTAGTGAACAGTATATATACAGTATATATTTTTAGATATAAAGCAATACTAAGAAAAGTTTGAACAAGAGAAGTATATTCCTTCTCCAGGAGAATACATTTCAAAATATCTGTAGTAAAGAACCAGATTTTTGGTTGTTTCCTTTTCTCCCCAGTACCTCAGGTACCAATATTTTTGTTAAAAATAATGAAATAACTACAAAAATAAAATGAAAAGGCAAAGACATACAAAATGCAAACCCAAATTATTTATTTTTAGATTTAATGAACATAAAGCTGCATTTCAATAAATATAACCACAAGAAATATTACATAGAAAAATAACTATAAAATTTCTGTAAATTGTTTACTTAAAATGTCTATATGGGTGATTAATATAGACAAGAACTATTGTATTCATAATCTTTTCTTCAATTGTAACTAAGCAAAAAGTTATGTGTAAAAAACTCTTATCTCAAATATAGTTTTTGCACATTTTTAACGATCACCATGCAAATCAATATTTAAATTTTTTGATGTAATAAATGAATTTGCTTCTTACTTCCTCGTTTATCTAATGTAAACTGCATGAATACATTTCTAAATTTTAGTCAACATTTTTGTTCTTATTTCATCACACACCATAACAAATAGTTAAAATGTAGTATGAGAATATAACTTCTCTACAAATTCTTACTGCTGTGGCCTCCCCAACTCCCTTCTTTGGCCCCTCAGTTCTGCAAGCCCTTAAATCTGGGTTCTCTCTCTGGCATTGCAGGCTAGACATGCTTCTAGTAGTTAGTTCCTGTAAGTGTACAGGTCACCTTGTTTGTTATCCTCGTCATATGGCTTGCATTTCTTCACTGTTTTCCAATGTCTGGAATGTTGTTTCGTATTTCCTCCTCTTTCCTTTGTTGTTGAAGAAGAGCGTAGATTTGGTCTTGCTATACCACCTAGGCTGAAAATGAAAAGTACTACACCACGCATGTTTTGTTGTTTCAGATATTTATTGTTAGTTGCTTCAAAATATTTTCTGTTTTTAGTTCCTATTTGTACCTTGAATTATTTAGAAATGTATTATTTCATATCAGGCAGTTGGGTTTTTCTGATTCTATTTTCATTATTGATTTCTAGATAAATTCCACTCTCATCAAAAAACATAACTGGATAATTTCAAGTTTTTGGATTATGTTGAGGCTTTCAATTAGCAATAATTGTGCATCGGATAAGCCTCATTGTCTACGATACTGCCACTGCACAAAGCTATGTTGAGGTTTTCTTTTCGGCCTAGTATATGGGTAAATTTTATACATGTGTACTTAAAAATATATATTCTGTTGTTCTCAGTGAAATGTTCTCTACATATCAATTAGATTGTGTTTAAAAATATAATTGTTTATATCTTCTAATTTTTTGTATGCACACTTCTTCTGTCAGTTATAGAAGGAAGTGTGTTAAATGATTGTGGATTTCCTCTTTTCTCCTTTTTGTTCTGTAATATGAATTTATGATATTTGAGATTGTAATATCTTCCTATTGAATTGACTTTTTAAATATTTTAATATGGCCCTCTTATCTCTAGTAGTGCTCTTACCCTGAGGTCTATTTTGTCTTATATTTGTATAGCAACACCAACTTTCTCTTTGTCAATGTTTCATGCTATCATTTTCCAACATTTCTCTTTCAACTATTTTGTGTTCTTATACATAAAGTATGTCTCATAAGCAATATATAGTTTTTTTAATAGATCTTTATTGGAATATAATTGCTTCACAATACTGTGTTGGTTTCTGTTGTAAAACAAAGCAAATCAGTCACATACATACACATGTCCCCATATCCCCTCCCTCTTGAGCCTCCCTCCCATCCTCCCTATCCCACCCCTCTAGGTCATTGCAAAGCACTGAGCTGATCTCCCTGTGCTATGCTGCTGCTTCCCACCAGTCAACTATTTTACATTTGGTAATGTATATATGTCGATGCTACTCTCACTTCACTGCAGCTTCACCCTCCACCCCATGTCATCAACTCCATTCTCTATGTCTACCTCTTTATTCCTGCCCTGCAACTAGGTTCATCAGTACCAATTTTTTTTCTTTTAAAAAAAATTCCGTATATATGCATTAGCATACGGTATTTGTTTTTCTCTTTCTGACTTACTTCATTTTGTATGACAGACTCTAGGTCCATCCACCTCACTACAGATAATTCAATTTCGTTTCATTTCATGGCTGAGTAATATAGTTGCTTTTTACCTTCATCATCTTAGTCTTTTACTTGATGAATTTAACCTATTTACATTTAATGTATTAACTGATATAGCTGTATTTATGTCTGCCATCCTACAATGTTTCTTTTTTACTGTTTTCTTTCTGACTTTTGATTTAGCAAAATATTTTTTTTTCTTAAATGAACTCTTTAGTTATATATTCTGTAACTATTTCTAGTGACTTCCCTAGAGATTATAGAACTCATCCTATACTTATTACAGGCTAAAACAAGTTATTTTACCACTTTCCTGCTACTGCATAAACCATAGATCTTTTAACTCCTTTTACTCCACTACTTCATTTATCATTCTTACTGTTTTTAAAATGGGAAAATACTCTAAAAATTCACATTGCAACTCCAACCAGGCTTGGCTTGAAAGTTTCCCCTGTACTTGTTGAAGAAAAAATATATCATGATACTATTTAATAAGGAAATATTTCTTTTCTATCAGAAATTGAATTCAATTGGTGAAGTCTTTTAGCTTCCATCATAAAAATCATCAAGGTTCTCCCCTTCTCCCATGTAATGATTGGTTATGGTAATTTACTTTCTAGTAATGAAAATCTCTTGAGTTCTCACAGAGAACTTCTCTTTATAATGGTATTTTATAAATGTAATATTCTGTTATATTTGATTCACTACTACTGTATGTATCATTCATCTATATCCATAAAGTGAATTTCTTTGTATGTTGTTGTGTCATTTTTGTTTTATTCTATTTATTTAATGTTTGTTAGGAGTTGGTAGCAGCATCATATTAACTTCATAAAATGAATTGGGAAATTTCTCTTATTTCTCTGTACCTTGGAAAAGATTGAAAATCAAATAAATTGTGTATTTTTAAAAGTTTGTACAAATTCATCTATGAAACCATCTGGGTCAGGAAATGATTTGAGGAATTTCTCTGGTCAATGTAACAATTTAATTTTGTAACAAAAATTTTGCTATTTCATTGAGTGCTTAAATTTCATGATCATGATTTCATGTACATAATTAATCTGAAAAATAATTTTTCTGTGTCTGAAGTTTTATCTTTTTTCACGTTCCTAATATTGTGAATTACTATTTTCACACACTTTTTCATGATTATCTTTCAGAGGTTTGTATATTTAATTATAGTGTTCAAATAACTAGCTTTATATATGTTCTCATTTCTAACTATCCTTATTTATTAAGTTATTTTGTCATTTTTATAACTTCTTTTCTACTGATTCTTAGGGGTTATCTCATTGTACTTCTACAATTTTTGTATTAATGTTTATTACTGCAAAACAAATGACAGCAAACATTGCAACTTAAGATAATACCAATTATTGCCTCAATGAAGGTCAGAAGTTCAACATGACATTGCTGGGATCTCTGCTCAAGGTATTGTAAAGTCAAAATCACAAGATTGGTCAGGCAAATCTTCTGGAGGCTCTGAAAAAAATTCTACTCACAAGTTTATTCTCATTATCTTCAGAATTCAGTTTTTGCTGTCATAGAACTGAAGTCTTTGTGTCCTTTTTGCTGTCATCTGCTTCAGCTTCTAGAGACCACCCACCTTCCTTGCCATGTGGTTTTTCATCCTCAGATGGAAGCATGCTAAATCCTTATCATGCTTTGGATCTCTAACCTCTCATATCTCTCTGTACATCATATTTAAAGAGATTATATGATTAGGCCAGGCACATCAGGCTATTTTCCTACCTTAAGGTCAACTGGTTTGTGACCTCAATTACATTTGCAAAATCCTTCATAGTAGTGTCTAAATTAGTATTTGACTGAATAACTGGGAAAAGGCATGTGTATACAGGGTCATGTAGAATTTTGCCTAACATATCTCTGTTAGTTGAATATTTGATTCATTTATTATTCTACTTATTTTGCAGCTGTACATTTCCCAAGTACACATTTGTCTATGTTCTCTACTTTTTGGTATATTCTGACTTGAGAAGTTGATATCTTCTATGACTCAAGAATTAACAAGTTACTATTTTTGGTTCCTATGTGGTTCCTTAAGAATTGCTTTTGTAGAGCTTAAGCTTCAAGATGGCAGAAGAGTAAGATGTGGAGATCACCTTCCTCCCCACAAATACATCAGAAATACATCTGCAGGTGGAACCGCTCCTATAGAACACCTACTGAATGCTGGCAGAAGCCCTCAGACCTCCCAAAAGGCAAGAAACTCCTAACGTACCTGGGTAGGGCAAAAGAAAAAAGAAAAAACAGAGACAAAGAATAGGGATGGGACCTGCACCAGTGGGAGGGAGCTGTGAAGGAGGAAAGGTTTCCACACACTAGAAGCCCCTTTGCAGGCAGAGACTGCGGGTGGCAGAGGGGGGAAGCTTTGGAGCCATGGAGGAGAGCGCAGCAACAGGGGTGCAGAGGGCAAAGCAGAGAGATTCCCCAGAGGATTGGTGCTGACCAGCACACACCAGCACTCACCAGAGACTTGTCTGCTCACCTGCTGGGGCGGCCGGGGGCGGGAAGCTGAGGCTCGGGCTTCAGAAGTCAGATCCCAGAGAGAGGACTGGGATTGGCGGCGTGAACAGAGCCTGAAGGGGGCTAATGTGCCACAGCTAGCAGGTAGGGAGTCCGGGAAAAGGTCTGGAACTGCCGAAGAGGCAAGAGACTTTTTCTTCCCTCTTTGTTTCCTGGTGTGCAAGGAGAGGGGATTAAGAGCGCTGCTTAAAGGAGCTCCAGAGACGGGCGCGAGCCATGGCTATTGGCGCGAACCCCAGAGACGGGCATGTAACACTGAGGCTGCTGCTGCAGCCACCAATAAGCCTGTGTGCAAGCACAGGTCACTATCAACACCTCCCCTCCCGGGAGCCTGTGCAGCCCGCCACTGCCAGGGCACCTTGATCCAGGGACAACTTCCCCAGGAGAAAGCATGGCATGCCTCAGGCTGGTGCAACATCACGCTGGGCTCTGCTGCCGCAGGCTCACCCCGAACTCAGTACCCCTCCCTCCCCCCAGCCTGAAAGAGCCAGAGCCCCCGAATCAACTGCTCCTTTAACCTCGTCCTGTCTGAGCGAAGAACAAACGCCCTCAGGCAACCTACATGCAGAGGCAGGTCCAAATCCAAAGCTGAATGGTGGGAGCTGTGCGAACAAAGAAGAGAAAGGGAAATCTATCCCAGAAGCAGCAGATGAAATATACACAGTCAACTTGATGTTCCCTGCATCTGTGGAATACCTGAATAGACAACAAATCATCCCAAATTGAGGAGGTAGACTTTGGGAGCAAAGATATATTATTTTTTTCCCCTTTCTCTCTTTTTGTGAGTGTGTATGTGTATGCTTCTGTGTGTGATTTTGTCTGTATAGCTTTGCTTTCACCATTTGTCCTAGGGGTCTGTCTGTCCGTTTTTTTTTCTTTACTTTTTAATTTTTTTTCTTAATAATTATTTTTTATTTTAATAACTATATTTTATTTTACTCTACTTTATTTTATTTTATCCTCTTTCTTTATTTCTTTCTATATTTTTTTCCCTTTTATTCCGAGCCATGTGGATGAAAAGCTCTTGGTGCTTCAGCCAGGAGTCAGTGCTGTGCCTCTGAGGCGGGAGACCCAACTTCAGGACACTGGTCCACAAAAGACTCCCCAGTACCACATAATATCAAACAGTGAAAATCTCCCAGAGATCACCATCTCAATGCCAAGACCCAGCTTCACTCAATGACCAGCAAGATACATTGCTGGACAACCTATGCCAAACAACTAATAAGACAAGAGCACAGCCCCATTCATTAGAAGAGAAGCTGCGTAAAATCATAATAAGGCCACAGACACCCAAAAACACAACACCAGATGTGGACCTGCCTACAAGAAAGACAAGATCCAGCCTCATCCACCAGAACACAGGCACTAGTCCCCTCCACTAGGAAGCCTACACAACCCACTGAACCACCCTTAGCCACTGGGGACAGACACCAAAAACAATGGAACTACAAACCGGCAGCCTGCAAAAAGGAGACCCCAAACACAGTAAGTTAAGCAAAATGAGAAGACCGAAAAACACACAGAAGATGAGGGAGCAGTTAAAATCCCACCAGGCATAGTAAATGAAGAGGAAATAGGCAGTCACCCTGAAAAACGATTCAGAATAATGATAGTAAAGATGATCCAAAATCTTGGAAATAGAATAGACAAACTACAAGGCATGTTTAACAAGGACATAGAAGAACTAAAGAGCAAACAGACAATGATGAACAACACAATAAATGAAATTAAACATTCTCTAGAAGGGATCAATAGCAGAATAACTGAGGCAGAAGAACGGGTAAGTGACCTGGAAGATAAAAGAGTGGAAATAACTACTGCAGAGCAGAATAAAGAAAAAAGAATGAAAAGAACTGAGGACAGTCTCAGAGACGTCTGGGACAACATTAAACACACCAACATTCGAATTATAGGGGTTCCAGAAGAAGAGAAAAAGAAAGGGACTGAGAAAATATTTGAAGAGATTATAGTTGAAAACTTCTCTAATATGGGAAAGGAAATAGTTAACCAAGTCCAGGTAGCACAGAGCGTCCCATACAGGATAAATCCAAGGAGAAACATGCCAAAACATATATTAATCAAATTATCAAAAATTAAATACAAAGAAAACATATTAAAAGCATCAAGGGAAAAACAAACAAACAAAAAAAACCACAAGGGAATCTCTATAAGGTTAACAGCTGATCTTTCAGCAGAAACTGTGCAAGACAGAAGGGAGTGGCAGGACATATTGAAAGTGATGAAGGAGAAAAATCTACAAGCAAGATTACTCTACCCAGCAAGGATCTCATTCAGATTTGATGGAGAAATTAAAACATTTACAGACAAGCAAAAACTGAGTGAGTTCAGCACCACCAAACCAGCTTTACAACAAATGCTAAAGGAACTTTTCTAGGCAGGAAACACAAGAGAAGGGAAAGACCTACAATAACAAACCCAAAACAATTAAGAAAATGGGAATAGAAACATACATATCGATAATTACCTTAAATGTAAATGGATTAAATGCTTCCACCAAAAGACACAGATTCACTGAATGGATACAAAAACAAGACCCATATATATGCTGTCTACAAGAGACCCACTTCAGACCTAGGGACACATACAGACTGAAAGTGAGGGGATGGAAAAAGATATTCCATGCAAGTGGAAATCAAAAGAAAGCTGGAGTAGCAATTCTCATATCAGACAAAATAGACTTTAAAACAAAGGCTATTGCAACAGACAAAGAAGGACACTACATAATGATCAAGGGATGAATCCAAGAAGAATATATAACAATTGTAAATATTTATGCGCCCAATATAGGAGCACCTCAGTACATAAGGCAAATACTAACAGCCATAAAAGGGGAAATTGACAGTAACCCAATCATATTAGGGGACTTTAACACCCCATTTTCACCAATGGACAGATCACCCAAAATGAAAATAAATAAGGAAACATAAGCTTTAAATGATACATTAAACAAGTTGGACTTAATTGATATTTATAGGACTTCCATCCAAAAACAGCAGAATACACATTCTTCTGAAGTGCTCATGGAACATTCTCCAGGATGGATCATATCTTGGATCACAAATCAAGCCATGGTAAATTAAGGAAAATTGAAATTGTATCAAGTATCTTTTCCAACCACAACGCTATGAGACTAGATATCAATTACAGGAAAAGATCTGTAAAAAATACATACACATGGAGGCTAAACAATACACTACTTAATAATCAAGTAATCACTGAAGAAATCAAAGAGGAAATCAAAAAATACCTAGAAACAAATGACAATGGAGACACGACGACCCAAAACCTATGGGATGCAGCAAAAGCAGCTCTAAGAGGGAAGTTTATAGCAACACAATCCTTCCTTAAGAAACAGGAAATATCTCAAATAAACAAACTAACCATGCACCTAAAGCAATTAGAGAAAGAAGAAGAACAAAAAAAAAAAAAAACCCAAATTTAGCAGAAGGAAAGAAATCATAAAGATCAGATATAGGTGAAAAAGAAATGAAACGATAGAAAAGATCAATAAAACTAAAACTGGTTCTTTGAGAAGATAAACAAAATTGATAAACCATTAGCCAGACTCATCAAGAAAAAAAGGGAGAAGACTCAAATCAATAGAATTAGAAATGACAAAGGAGAAATAACAACTGACACTGCAGAAATACAAAAGATCATGAGAGATTACTACAAGCAACTCTATGCCAATAAAATGGACAATCTGGAAGAAATGGACAAATTCTTAGAAATGCACAACGTGCTGAGACTGAACAAGGAAGAAATAGAAAATATGAACAGACCAATCACAAGCACTGAAATGGAAACTGTGATTAAAAATCTTCCAACAAACAAAAGCCCAGGACCAGATGGCTTCACAGTGGAATTCTATCAAACGTTTAGAGAAGAGCTAACACCTATCCTTCTCAAATTCTTCCAAAATATAGCAGAGGGAGGAACACCCCCAAACTTATTCTACAAGGCCACCATCACCCTGATACCAAAACCAGACAAAGATGTCACAAAGAAAGGAAATTACAGGCCAATATCACTGATGAACATAGATGCAAAAATCCTCAACAAAATACTAGGAAATAGAATCCAACAACACATTAAAAGGATCATACCCCATGATCAAGTGGTGTTTATTCCAGAAATGCAAGGATTTTTCAATATACACAAATCAATCAACGTGATACACCATATTAACAAATTGAAGGAGAAAAAAATATATGATCATCTCAATAGATGCAGAGAAAGCTTTCGACAAAATTCAACACCCATTTATATAAAAACCCTGCAGAAAGTAGGCATAGAGGGAACTTTCCTCAACATAATAAAGGCCATATATGACAAACCCACAGCCAACATCGTTCTCAATGGTGAAAAACTGAAACCATTTCCACTAAGATCAGGAAGAAGACAAGGTTGCCCACTCTCACCACTCTTATTCAACATAGTTTTGGAAGTTTTAGCCACAGCAATCAGAGAAGAAAAGGATATAAAAGGGATCCAAATCGGAAAAGAAGAAGTAAAGCTGTCACTGTTTGCAGATGACATGATACTATACAAAGAGAATCCTAAAGATGCTACCAGAAAACTACTAGAGCTAATCAATGAATTTGGTAAAGTAGCCGGATACAAAATTAATGCACAGAAAACTCTGACATTCCTATACACTAATGATGAAAAGTCTGAAACTGAAATTAAGGAAACTCTCCTATTTACCATTGCAAGAAAAAGAATAAAATATCTAGGAATAATCCTACCTAAGGGCACAAAAGACCTGTATGCAGAAAATATAAGACACTAATGAAAGAAATTAAAGATGATACAAATAGATGGAGTGATATACCATGTTCTTGGATTGGAAGAATCAACATTGTGAAAATGACTCTACTACCCAAAGCAATCTGCAGATTCAATGCAATTCCTATCAAAGTACCACGGGCATTTTTCACAGAAGTAGAACAAAAAATTTCACAATTTTTATGGAAACACAAAAGATCCCGAATAGCCAAAGCAATCTTGAGAACGAAAAACGGAGCTGGAGGAATCAGGCTCCCTGACTTCAGACTAAACTACAAAGCTACAGTAATCAAGGCCGTGTGGTACTGGCACAAAAACAGAAATATAGATCAATGGAACAGGATAGAAAGCCCAGAGATCAACCCATGCACATTTAAGAAATATTAAAGGGACGTCTTCAAGCTGAAATGAAAAGATGCTAATTAGTAACAAGAAACTATAGGAAAGTATAAATATCACTGGTAAAGGTAAATATGTAGCTAAATTCAGAATACTCTAAATTTAGCATTGTAGTGTAAAGATGGTGGATAAATCACTTAGAAGTCTAGCATGAAGGTTAAAAGATAAAAGTAATAACAATAGCTACAACTACAATAGTTTGTTAATGTATACAGAGGTTAAAAAGATTTAAAAACTCTAAAACTAAAGATGTAAATTGTGACATAAAACATGTAAAGGAACTGTAAAAATATATAGTTTCAGTATGCGTTCACACATAAGTTGTCATCAACTTAAAATGGACAGTTATATTTTATATAAACCTCAAGAAAACCACAAAACAAAAACCTATAACAGATACACAAAGAATAAAGAGAAAGAAGTCTAAGCATACCACTACAGAAAATTATCAAATTCCAAAGAAGAGACAAAGGGAAGAAGAGCAGAATAAAGGAATTACAAAACAACCAGAAAACAATTAACAAAATGGTAACAGTAAGTCCATACATATCAATAATACTTAAAATTTAAATGGACTGCATTCTTGAATCAAAAGACATGGAGTGGCCAAATGGATAAAAATCAAGACTGAACTATATTCTAATCATAAGAGACTCACTTCAGCCTTAGGGATACACACAAAATCAAAATGAAGTGATGAAAAAGAGATTCCATGAGAATAGAAACCAAAAGAAAACAAGGATAGCTAGAGTTATACCAGAAAAAAAAAAAAAACAAACTTTAAGGCAAAGACTGTAAAAGAGCCATGAAATGTCATTATGTAATGATTAAGGGCATATATAATGATTAATGATTATCAACCAGGAGAATATTGTAAGTATTTTAAATATTTATGCACACAGCTAAGGAAAACCTAAATATATAAAGCAAATATTGATAGAACTAAAGGAAAAATAAATAGCAATATAAGGATAGTAGGGAACTTCAATACCTCACTTTCAACAATGGAAAAATCATCTAGATTGAAAATCAATAAGAAAACATTGGTCTTAAACTACACATTAGAACAAAGAGACTTAACAGACATTTTCAGAACATTCCATCCTGCAGCAGCATAATAAATATTCTCAAGTGCATATGAAAAATTCTCTAGGATAGATCATATATTAGGTCATAAAACAGTAATAAATTATTTGACTCATAAATGTTTTTGATGATTAAATGTTCATGTTATACTGTACATTTAATCCTTATATAGTATCTGGCAACATGGTAAATCAAAAATTCTATGATGATTATAATCATGTTGATAATGACCATGATCATTTGTATAATATTGATATTGCCACTATTGCTTTTTAATTGTTCTCATATCACATTATTTTTATTCTGTTTGTATTATTTAGTTTTTGGTCTTCATATATTTTCATTGTTTTGTGGTCTAAGAGCTTTTAAGTACTGAGGTTTAGCACATTTATCTTCAGTTGGGTTTACTTCTTTTGTTTTTTAAAGTGTCATTATTTTTATTTATTTATTTTATTTATTTTTGGCTGCGTTGGGTCTTTATTGCTGTGTGTGGGCTTTCTCTAGTTGTGGTGAATGGGGGCTACTCTTTGTTGCGGTGCACGGGCTTCTCATTGTGGTGTCTTCTCTTGTTGTAGAGCACAGGCCTTAGGCACGTGAGCTTTAGTAGTTGTAGCATGCAGGCTCAGTAGTTGTGGCTCACGGGCTAAGTTGCTCCACAGCATGTGGGATGTTCCTGGACCAGGGCTCAAACCCACGTCCCCTGCATTGGCAGCCGGATTCTTAACCATTGTGCCACCAGGGAAGTCCCAGTTGGGCTTACTTCTATTATTACACTTCATATTTTATGCTTTTAATATTTCATACTATTCTTTTACCCCAAGTTCACTGCTTTAACTAAATTACTCAAACATTCTTTAGTCTTTTGTTCTGTAGTGACTTGGGAATTATTTATCTTATATTTAACCTGCAAGTGATTATGTTAAAATTTTTATCATATATGTACATTTCTATGGATTCATATTTTAAAATTTATTTTTATTCTACTAATACAGAGTAATCTTTTAAATAAAACTAAAATTATAATCTCATTTCCAAACATAGTACTCTAAATTCCTATTTTTGAAGATAAAAGTCATACATCTTAGATTAGAAATGAACATCTTTCATTAATTGACTTATTTCTCTCGTGTTGCTTTGTAACATCTGTTCCCCTTTTCTTTAGCCATTAAAACATGTTCTTTTGTTTTAGACTTCATGCCTTCACACATACTATTATTCCAGTTGGAATGATTTTATTTTCCTTATTCATCTGCTAAATCCTATTCAAATTTCAACATTCAGTTCAAGCTATCATATCTTCTGGTAAACCTTCCCCAGTCATCTTCTCCACAGAGAGTCTAATGTTTTGAAATTTTCTATTTTATTGAAGTGGCACTCTATGAATATCCCACCACAGCACCTACTAACCTGCCATCAAGTAATTAGGTTACTCATTCCTCCTCTCTTCCACAAATGAAAGGGGGCTCAATAATGGAAGGGGCCATATCTTATTCAGCTTTGAATCCTCAGAACCTAGCACAGCACTTCATATATTTGTAGTACTGAAAAAATATTTGTTTAATGCAATAAGTATATTAGATAAACTTCACCAGTGTTTGCCCATATTTTGGCCCAAATCCTCAGAAATTTCATTTTATATTTATAAAGTACAATATGCAAATTTTCTGATTTATTCTAAAGTACCAGAAACAAGGAAAAAATATAAATCTGAGTAAATCATAATGTAACCTGTGGACTTTTCTTAATAATAATTTTATCAGTATTGGGTCATTAACTGTAACAAATGTACCATGTAATTCAAGATATTAATAATAGGAGGATACAAGTATGAGGTTATATGGGAGCACTCTTTACATTCTGCTCAATTTTTCTGTGAACCTAAAACTTCTCAATGAAATGAAGTCTTTTAACTACAAAAAAATTACTCTTTCAAAAATATAAAATATTACCATTGAATATACATTACTATTTAGTAATAATCTTTATTTATGAATTCAGTAATATATTTGGGCAACTACTATACCCACTATTGTGTTTAGGATTAGGATACAGAGGTACAAAACAGGAATCTAGAGAGGCAAACAAAATATTAATTACTATGTTTTGTGATGAGCACTGTGAAAGCAGTAGGATAGGAGTCTTTGAGAGCACATAGGAAGTTACACATCCTAGGACAGGTTGAGTGACCAGAAATGATTCCATAATAGAAGTGACACCTTGAAAGAAGCCTGAATAATGAGTAGGAGTTTATGAGTAGAGAATTAGAATTGGAGAAAACAGAGACTAAAGAATCCAATCTAATCTTATTTCAGATTTTGAATTTTATCCAGAGGACAATGTAATACCCTTGAAGAGATTTTAATGTGGACATGATATAACCAGATTTTCTTTCAAGAATGATTAATCTGGATCCTGTGGAGAGGAAAATGGACAAGAAATAGACAAGACCAGATGATACTAAGAGAAAGATAAACTTTATGAAGCTTTTTTTAGTCATCTAGGCTAGAAATGATGCCTCTCTGAAACTGTTTAGTGTCACTAGGAATATACTGAGGAGAATTTCAGAGATTAGGAGATAGATGGGTGAGTGTGAGTGAGAAGGAGATATCTAGGATAACTCTTCAGTGTCTCAGTATTCAACTGGGTAGATATCCTCATGCCATTCACAGAGAGAAGAGAGAGTGTAAATTTGAGAATGGAAATCAGAATGAGTTTAGTTAGGGATTTGAAATGACAGTGTAATATGCAAGTGGAGACCTCCAGTTGCAAAATGGTTGTGCAGATCTTGATGTATGTAAGAAAACTGACTCATAGAGAGAGACTTGGGAATTGTCAGACTAACTCTGTAACTGAACAAGAAGAGCAGGAGAACTTGTAATGCAAGGTTAGATACTTTCCCCACCAGAGAGCTATGGAGAGTTGATATTTCAGAAGTGTAACTGAGAAAAGAGATATTTTCTAGTTGAGAAACTTCATAGATATTATACTGTTTTTTTTTTTTTAGTGATAAAGTAAAGCATAGCATATTTATTTGTAGTGGACATTACATCTTTTTAAAGATACAAGGACACTTACTCTAGAATCTTCAAAAACTCTCAGGTCAGCATTCATATGATAGATCTCAAGGACTTTATCATTTTCCTGACATTTAGAATGTGTGTACTTTAATGAAGTTGTTATCAACTCAATCATTTAATGCCTCTTTTTATAATAAATACTGTGGAATGTTTCCTCTACGATGCCAAAATTAAACTCAAAGATAATACTTACAAACATAATTTTTTTAAAAATACAAGACCTTAAATTCAGGATAAAGGAGGAATAAAGGCAAAGTATAATAAAATTATTATGTCTCTATATAAATGCTCAGACATAATAGCACTAGAAGATATAATGAAATAATCAGATACTTGAACCCTTAAGTGTAATTACCATGAAGCTACATCTACAAATGAAGGTTGTGTAAACTTCAGAAAGACAAGGATTTTTGTCTGTTTCATTCACTCCTGTATCCTCAGTGCCTGGACCTGTGCCTGACACATAGTACATGCTTGATAAATACTTTGTTAATAATTTTTAAAAATGAATACAGATGTTTTGTACTGGTTTAAATACCACTAGTGGTATCATTCTCAGTGATGTGAACCAATTATTGAATTTCAATCAAAAGTTTTTCCAGCATTACATTTAAGTATTTTTACTGGTTTAGTTATTACTGGTTAAGCATTAATCCATGAAAAGAAATCACTAATCTGAAATAATTTCTTTAAAATAGTTTCATATTAAATACTTTATTTTTATTTATTTTTATTTTTTGCAGTACGCTGGCCTCCCACTGTTGTGGCCTCTCCCGTTGCAGAGCACAGGCTCCGGACTTGCAGGCTCAGTGGCCATGGCTCACAGGCCCAGCCACTCCACAGCACGTGGGATCCTCCCAGACTGGGGCACGAACCCGTGTCCCCTGCATCAGCAGGCAGACTCTCAACCACTGCTCCACCAGGGAAGCTGTAAATAGTTTAATTTTTGAATAGACGAATTCTTGCAACAACTCTGTTATGTGGGTGTTTTGACACTTTATTGTCTTTCCATTTGCTATGACTAAGGTGTATACTGATTTGTCTATTACCTATATTTGAAGCAATTTGGCAGAATTGTCTAGCTTCTTTATTTACAAAATAATACTTATTTTACCCAGAAATTTAAGAGTATGTTTAATTCAGCAGTATTTAAAGAAGAAACAACAAAATACATCAGACAATTTTTATCATTGTCAATTCTCTGCCCAGAAACTTTAGATCTCTCCTCTCTTCTGTGAGTGCCAACATAACTTCCCATCTTCAACACTGCCATCTTTGTTGGAAGGCTGACCAATATTTCCAGTGCCCTATTTGCCAGTGCATAAGTGACCAGAAATGTCTGTGAATTAAGGAGCATCCCTTAACCAATGGGTTCAAGAATATAAATAATCTAGCTCCTTAACCTTTGGCCAGAATAATTCTGAGGTATGTGTTTTACCTTTTCCCAGATCTTCCCTGGAGATTGTGCTTAATAATAACTTGACATGATGATTTTTCTTTTCTGTATCATCTTCACATTCCTTTGTTTTTTTTAAATTTTTGTACTTCCCCCAAAAAATAAAGAGTGCACAGGATCCTCTCAGGATTTGATTCTAAGGGGAACCCCACTAAAGGAGTTAGAAATTATTCTAGGAAACAGATCCTCAGAGGGTACTCCAGGGTTGGGTTACTGTCTAGTCAGATAGCAAAAATGACTGCATTGCTAGTATTGGGGGGATGGTGATAATTCTTCACATTCTGTAGCATAACTATTAGTAAGCCTCTCACAGGTGGCAAATTGAGATGAAATATCTGTGAGAGAGGATTACAGATTTACACAATATCTCTGATATTTGAGATATGTAACAGCAATGGTAATTATGGAGACTGTGAAATTATTTAGTCATTTTTAAATTATATTAATGTGCTAAATAAAAATGACAGACTCAAATCAGCCAACAGATACCTTTAGCACAGAGTGAAGCTTAAGGATATTTTTGATAGTATTTAAAGAGACCCTTATTTCCTGCAACTGGAGGGCAAATCAGGAAAAAACAGATCAAGGACCTAATTGTCAGAGTAGCTGAATTACAGAGAAGGCTTGATTCCCAGTCCTGATATGTCTCCCATGCTAAAGACAAGGTCTAGATATAAAAGGAATGGTCCCCAGCTACCTGCATGGATACCCTTGAGAATCTTGAATAAGCAGATTCCCAGAACCTTCCAAGGTCGCAGATCTGTCTTATGTCCCTTTCTAGAGGATAATAGCCTTCTTTTTCCTGGAGAACTTGCAGAAGCCTCTACTGAGATGAATGCTTCCCAAGATGATAATCACTTTCTTTAAGATTTCCTTCCACCTTCCCCCATCATTTCTAACTAACAGCTAGTATAAATTTCAGTAAACTACTGTACCTCCTATAGGAGGAAAGGGATTGTTTCCCCAAAAGAGCTATAACAGCTTGCAAATATGTACTGATAAGACACCAATAATAGGTTTTGAGGGTACAAGATGAATGGAGGAAGTGATATGGATGAATCGGTAGCATACAGAATGCAAGGCTGTGTAAGGGAGATGATAGATAGGTGGATGGATTTATTTTAAGGAATTGGCTTAAATGCTTATGAAGGCTGAGAAGGTTCATGATCTGTAGTTATCAAGTTGGAGACCCAGGAGAAGCCTATGGTGTAAGGTCTAGTCCAAAGGCAGTGAAGACTGGTGTCCCAGTTCAGTAGTCAGGCAGAGAAAGAAAAAAATTCTCTCTTTTTCTGCAGTTTTGTTCCATTAAGGCCCTCAGTAGATTGGATGATGCCACTCACATTGGGGAGGGCAATCTGCTTTATTCAGTCTACTGATTCAAATGCTAATCTCATCTGGAAATACTTTCACAGTAGAAATATTGTTTAACCCAAAAATAATGTTAAACCATATATCTGGGTACCCCACGGGCTAGTCAAGTTGACACATAAAATTAATCATTATGGGTTGTTTTACTTCTCATTATTAAGAACAATTTTACCGTACATATTTCTGCAAATTTTATTTTTTTGTTTTGCTTTATTTCAAAATTTATGATCAATTTTTATAAACGATTTCCAGAAGTGTAATTATCAGATCAAATTGTATAAGTATATTGAATTTTCATAATTGTCCCAAATTGTTTCTGAGATAATTTTTATTGCATTGTACTTGGGCACAAATTTATCATTTTTTACTACAGTTTTACATGTTTAATTTGCCTACAATTAAAAATTTTATTTGAATTTATTTGCCTTTTGAACATTGATAAGGGAGACTATTTTCTATAAGTTTATTAACCATTTGTATGTCCTCTTTCATTAAACATTAGGTCATACCCATTGGTTGCTTATATAGTGAGATTACAAGATTTCTTGATTTGTGAAATCTTCATGTTAATAATATTAATACTCTCTTACTGTGAACTTTTTAATTGTATTATTTAACTTTGCATTCTGTTTTGAATAACATTCTAATTTTATGTACCTCAAATCTATTCTAATATATTTAAGTTTATAAAAATGTTGTTAGCACAAGTTTAATAAATTATTATTTTTATTTCCCTGTAAATTCATGTTTGAATTTTTGCATTTCATATCATTATTTTCTAAGTAGTAAACTAATTAACAAAACAGTTGTATTAAGTAATTCTTCCCTTGCTCAATGGTTTATGATGTCTCTATGACACATAGTATTTTGTATGGGAGAAAAAAATCAAATCCTCATATATATATATTCTGTGTTACTTATGTGTATCTAATTATGTTATGCTCATTTAAATTTTATAATTTTGCAACACATATAATGTCTGATAGGTCTTGCTTTTCCTTCAATTTTACTTTTAAAAATAGCTCTACTGCCATAAAATTTAAAAATATAATTTCAAAATTTAAAAAATTATTTTAGGAGAAATCAGGAAGATGGCAGAAGAGTAAGACGTGGAGATCACCTTCCTCCCCACAGATACACCAGAAATACATCTACACGTGGAACAACTCCTACAGAACACCTACTGAATGCTGGCAGAAGACATCAGACCTCCCAAAAGGCAAGAAAGTCCCCACGTACCTGGGTAGGGCAAAAGAAAAAAGAATAAACAGAGACAAAAGAATAGGGACGGGACCTGCACCAGTGAGAGGGAGCCGTGAAGGAGGAAAGGTTTCCACACACTAGGAAGCCCCTTCGCGGGCGGAGACTGCGGGTGGCAGAGGGAGAAAGCTTCAGAGCCGCGGAGGAGAGCACAGCAACAGGGGTGCGGGGGGCAAAGCGGAGAAATTCCCACACAGAGGATCGGTGCCGTTTGGCACTCAGCAGCCCGAGAGGCTTGTTTGCTCACCCTCTGGGGCGGGTGGGGCTGGGAGCTGAGGCTCGGGCTTCAGTCGGAGCGAAGGGAGAGGACTGGGGTTGGCAGCATGAACACAGCCTGAAGGGGCTAGTGCACCACGGATGGCTGGGCGGGAGTCCGGGGAAAAGTCTGGATCTGCCAAAGAGGCAAGAGACTTTTTCTTTCCTCTTTGTTTCCAGGTGCGTGAGGAGAGCGGATTAAGAGCGCTGCGTAAAGGAACTCCAGAGACAGGTGCGAGCCACGGCTAACAGCGCGGACCCCAGACATGGGCATGAGACGCTAAGGCTGCTGCTGCCGCCACCAAGAAGCCTGTGTGCGAGCACAGGTCACTATCCACACCTCCCTTCTGGGGAGACTGTGCAGCCCCCAACTGCCAGGGTCCCAGGATCCGGGGAAAACTTCCCCGGGAGAATGCACGGCGCACCTCAGGCTGGTGCAACGTCCTACTGGCCTCTGCTGCCGCAGGCTCGCCCCTCATCTGCACCCCTCCCTCTCCCCGGTCTGAGTGAGCCAGAGCCCCCGAAGCAGCTGCTCCTTTAAGCCCGCCCTGTCTGAGCGAAGAAGAGACGCCCTCCGGCGACCTACACGCAGAGGCAAGGCAAAATCCAAAGCTGAGCCCCGGGAGCTGTGCGAACAAAGAAAAGAAAGGGAAATCTCTCCCAGCAGCCTCACAAGCAGCGGATTAAAGCTCCACAATCAACATGATGTACCCTGCAGCTGTGGAATACCTGAATAGACAACGAATCATCCCAAATTGAGGAGGTGGACGTTAAGAGCAAGATTTATGATTTTTTCCCCTTTTCCTCTTTTTGTGAGTGTGTATGTGTCTGCTTCTGTGAAAGATTTTGTCTGTATATAGCTTTGCTTTCACCACTTGTCCCATGGTTCTAACCGTCCGATTTTGTTTGTTTTTTGTTTCCTTTAAATTTTTTTTCTTAATAATTATTTTTTATTTTAATAACTTTATTTTATTTTATTTTATTTCATCCTCTTCCTTTCTTCTTTCCTTCCTTCCTTTCTTTCCTTCCTTCCTTTCTTTCTTTCTTTCTTTCTTTCTTTCTTTCTTTCTTTCTTTCTTTCTTTCTTTCTTTCTTTCTTTCTTTCTTTTCTTTTTCTCCCTTTTATTCTGAGCTGTGTGGATGAAAGGCTATTGGTGCTGCAGCCAGGAGTCAGTGCTGTGCCTCTGAGGTGGGAGACCCAACTTCAGGACACTGGTCCACAAGAGACCTCCCAGCTCCACATAATAACAAATGGCGAAAATCTCCCAGAGATCTCCATCTCAACACCAGCACCCAGCTTCACTCAATGACCAGCAAGCCACAGTGCTGGACACCCTATGCCAAACAACTAGCAAGACAGGAACACAACTGTATCCTTTTGAACAGAGGCTGCCTAAAATCATAATAAGTCCACAGACACCCCAAAACACACCACCAGATGTGGATCTGCCCACCAGAAAGACAAGACCCAGCCTCATCCACCAGAACACAGGCACTAGTTCCCTCCACTAGGAAGCCTACACAACCCACTGAATGAACTTTAGCAACTGGGGACAGACACCAAAAACAACAGGAACTAAGAACCTGCAGCCTGCAAAAAGGAGACCCCAAACACAGTAAGATAAGCAAAATGAGAAGACAGAAAAACACACAGCAGATGAAGGAGCAAGATAAAAACCCATCAGACCTAACAAATGAAGAGGAAATAGGCAGTCTACCTGAAAAAGAATTCAAAATAATGATAGTAAAGATGATCCAAAATCTTGGAAATAGAAGAGACAAAATGCAAGAAACATTTAACAAGGACCTAGAAGAACTAACGATGAAACAAGCAATGATAACCAAGACAATAAATGAAATTAAAAATACTCTAGATGGGATCAATAGCAGAATAACTGAGGCAAAAGAACGGATAAGTGGCCTGGAAGATAAAAGAGTGGAAATAACTACTGCAGAGCAGAATAAAGAAAAAAATAATGAAAAGAACTGAGGACAGTCTCAGAGACGTCTGGGACAACATTAAACACAACAACATTCGAATTATAGGTGTTCCAGAAGAAGAAGAGAAAAAGAAAGGGACTGAGAAAATATTTGAAGAGATTATAGTTGAAAACTTCACTAATACGGGAAAGGAAATAGTTAATCAAGTCCAGGAAGCACAGAGAGAACCATACAGGATAAATCCAAGGAGAAACATGCCAAGAAACATATTAATCAAACTGTCAAAAATTAAATACAAAGAAAACATATTAAAAGCAGCAAGGGAAAAACAACAAATAACACACAAGGGAATCCCCATAAGGTTAACAGCTGATCTTTCAGCAGAAACTTTGCAAGCCAGAAGGGACTGGCAAGACATATTTAAAGTGATGAAGGAGAAAAACCTACAAGCAAGATTACTCTACCCAGCAAGGATCTCATTCAGATTTGATGGAGAAATTAAAACCTTTACAGACAAGCAAAAGCTGAAAGAGTTCAGCACCACCAAACCAGCTTTACAACAAATGCTAAAGGAACTTCTCTAGGCAAGAAACACAAGAGAAGGAAAAGAACTACAATACCAAACCTGAAACAATTAAGAAAATGGGATTAGAACATACATATCGACAATTACCTTAAATGTAAATGGATTAAATGCTCCTACCAAAAGACACAGACTGGATGAATGGATACAAAGAAAAGACCCATACAGATGCTGTCTACAAGCGACCCACTTCAGGACTAGAGACACATACAGACTGAAAGTAAAGGGATGGAAAAAGATGTTCCATGCAAATGGAAACCAAAAGAAAGCTGGAGTAGCAATTCTCATATCAGACAAAATAGACTATAAAATAAAGACTATTAGAAGAGA
The DNA here is from genome assembly GCF_949774975.1 of Lagenorhynchus albirostris. NCBI lineage: Eukaryota > Metazoa > Chordata > Mammalia > Artiodactyla > Delphinidae > Lagenorhynchus > Lagenorhynchus albirostris. The sequence continues at coordinate 113,605,020 of NC_083096.1, read as the reverse complement.
CAAAGAAGGACACTACATAATGATAAAGTGATCGATACAAGAAGATGATATAACAATTGTAAATATTTATGCACCCCACATAGGAGCAACTCAATACATAAGGCAAATACTAACAGCCATAAAAGGGGAAATCAACAGTAACACATTCATAGTAGGGGACTTTAACACCCAACTTTCACCAATGGACAAATCATCCAAAATGAAAATAAATAAGGAAACACAAGCTTTAAATTATACATTAAACAAGTTGGACTTAATTGATATTTATAGGACATTCCATCCAAAAACAACAGAATACACATTCTTCTCAAGTGCTCATGGAACATTCTCCAAGATAGATCATATCTTGGATCACAAATTGAGCCTTGGTAAATTTAAGAAAATTGAAATTGTATCAAGTATCTTTACCGACAACAATGCTATGAGACTAGATATCAATTACAGGAAAAGATCTGTAAAAAATACAAACACATGGAGGCTAAACAATACACTACTTAATAACGAAGTGATCACTGAAGAAATCAAAAGAGGAAATAAAAAAAAATACCTAGAAGCAAATGACAATAGAGACACAACGACCCAAAACCTATGGGATGCAGCAAAAGCAGTTCTAAGGGGGAAGTTTATAGCAATACAGTCCTACCTTAAGAAACAGGAAACATCTCAAATAAACAACCTAACCTTGCACCTAAAGCAATTAGAGCAAGAAGAACAAAAAATCCAAAGTTAGCAGAAGGAAATAAATCATAAAAATCAGATCAGAAATAAATGAAAAAGAAATGAAGGAAACAATAGCAAAGATCAATAAAACTAAAAGCTGGTTCTTTGAGAAGATAAACAAAATTGATAAACCATTAGCCAGACTCATCAAGAAAAAAAGGGAGAAGACTTTAATCAATAGACTTAGAAATGAAAAAGGAGAAGCAACAACTGACACTGCAGAAATACAAAAGATCATCACAGATTACTACAAGCAACTATATGCCAATAAAATGGACAACCTGGAAGAAATGGACAAATTCTTAGAAATGCACACCTGCCAAGAGTGAATCAGGAAGAAATAGAAAATATGAACAGACCAATCACAAGCACTGAAATTGAAATTGTGATTAAAAATCTGCCAACAGAGACTTCCCTGGTGGCACAGTGGTTGAGAGTCTGCTTGCCGATGCAGGGGACACGGGTTTGTGCTCTGGTCCGGGAGCATTCCACATGCTGTGAAGCAGCTGGGCCCAAGAGCCATGGAGACTGAGCATGTGCGTCCAGAGCCTGTGCTCCGCAATGGGAGAGGCCACAAGAGTGAGAGGCCCGTGTATCACAAAAAAAAAAAAAAAAAATTCCAACAAACAAAACCCCCAGGACCAGATTGCTTCACAGGCGAACACTATCAAACATTTAGAGAAGAGCTAACACCTATCTTTCTCAAACTCTTCCAAAATATAGCAGAAACTATACTCATTCTATACCCAAACTCATTCTATACCCAAACTCATTCTACGAGGCCACGATCACCCTGATACCAAAACCAGACAAGGATGTCACAAAGAAAGAAAACTACAGGCCAATATCACTAATGAACATAGATGCAAAAATCCTCAACAAAATACTAGCAAACAGAATTCAACAGCACTTTAAAAGGGTCATACACCATGATCAAGGGGGTTTATTCCAGGAATGCAAGGATTTTTCAGTATACGCAAATCAATCAACGTGATACACCATATTAACAAATTGAAGGAGAGAAACCACATGATCATCTCAATAGATGCAGAGAAAGATTTTGACAAAATTCAACACCCATTTATGATAAAAACTCTGCAGAAAGTAGGCATAGAGGGAACTTTCCTCAACATAATAAAGGCCATATATGACAAATCCACAGCCAACATCATCCTCAATGGTAAAAAACTGAAACCATTTCCACTAAGATCAGGAAGAAGACAAGGTTGCCCACTCTCACCACTCTTATTCAACATAGTTTTGGAAGTTTTAGCCACAGCAATCAGAGAAGAAAAAGAAATAAAAGAAATCCAAATTGGAAAAGAAGAAGTAAAGCTGTCACTGTTTGCAGATGACATGATACTATACATAGAGAATCCTAAAGATGCTACCAGAAAACTACTAGAGCTAATCAATGAATTTGGTAAAGTAGCAGGATACAAAATTAATGCACAGAAATCTCTGGCATTCCTATACACTAACGATGAAAATTCTGAAAGTGAAATCAAGAAAACAATCCCATTTACCAATGCAGCAAAAAGAATAAAATATCTAGGAATAAACCTACCTAAGGGCACAAAAGACCTGTATGCAGAAAATTATAAGACACTGATGAAAGAAATTAAAGATGATACAAATAGATGGAGTGATATACCATGTTCTTGGATTGGAAGAATCAACATTGTGAAAATGACTCTACTACCCAAAGCAATCTACAGATTCAATGCAATTCCTATCAAAGTACCACTGGCATTTTTCACAGAAGTAGAACAAAAAATTTCACAATTTGTATGGAAACACAAAGGACCCCGAATAGCCAAAGCAATCTTGAGAATGAAAAACGGAGCTGGAGGAATCAGGCTCCCTGACTTCAGACTATACTACAAAGCTACAGTAATCAAGACAGTATGGTAGTGGCACAAAAACAGAAATATAGATCAATGGAACAGGATAGAAAGCCCAGAGATAAACCCACACACATATGGTCACCTTATCTTTGACAAAGGAGGCAGGAATGTACAGTGGAGAAAGGACAGCCTCTTCTATAAGTGGTGCTGGGGAAACTGGACAGCTACATGTAAAAGTATGAGATTAGATCACTCCCTAACACCATACACAAAAATAAGCTCAAAATGGATTAAAGACCTAAAGGTAAGGCCAGAAACTATCCAACTCTTAGAGAAAAAACATAGGCAGAACACTCTATGTCATAAGTTACAGCAAGATCCTTTTTGACCCACCTCCTAGAGAAATGGAAATAAAAACAAAAATTAACAAATGGGACCTAATGAAACTTCAAAGCTTTTGTACAGCAAAGGAAACCATAAACAAGACCAAAAGACAGCCCTCAGAATGGGAGAAAATATTTGCAAATGAAGCAACTGACAAAGGATTAATCTCCAAAATTTATAAGCAGCTCATGCAGCTCAATAACAAAAAAAAAACAACCCAATCCAAAAATGCGCAGACCACCTAAATAGACATTTCTCCAGAGAAGATATACAGACTACCAACAAACACATGAAAGAATGCTCAACATCATTAATCATTAGAGAAATGTAAATCAAAACTACAATGAGATATCCTCTCACACCAGTCAGAATGGCCATCATCAAAAAATCTAGAAACAATAAATGCTGGAGAGGGTGTGGAGAAAGGGGAACACTCTTGCACTGCTGGTGGGAATGTGAATTGGTACAGCCACTATGGAGAACAGTATGGAGGTTCCTTAAAAAAACTACAAGTAGAACTACCATATGACCCAGCAATCCCACTACTGGGCATATACCCTGAGAAAACCATAATTCAAAAAGAGTCATGTACCAAAATGTTCATTGCAGCTCTATTTGTAATAGCCAGGATATGGAAACAACCTAAGTGTCCATCATCGGATGAATGGATAAAGATGTGGCACATATATACAATGGAATATTACTCAGCCATAAAAAGAAACGAAATTGAGCTATTTGTAATGAGGTGGATGGACCTAGAGTCTGTCATACAGAGTGAAGTAAGTCAGAAAGAGAAAGACAAATACCATATGCTAACACATATATATGGAATTTAAGAAAAAAAAACGTCATGAAGAACCTAGGGGTAAGACAGGAATAAAGACACAGACCTACTAGAGAATGGACTTGAGGATATGGGGAGGGTGAAGGGTAAGCTGTGAAAAAGCGAGAGAGTGGCATGGACATATATACACTACCAAACGTAAAAGAGATAGCTAGTGGGAAGCAGCCGCATAGCACAGGGAGATCAGCTCCATGCTTTGTGACCACATAGAGGGGTGGGATAGGGAGGGTGGGAGGGAGGGAGACACAAGAGGGAAGAGATATGGGAACATATGTATATGTATAACTGATTCACTTTGTTATAAGGCAGAAACTAACACACTATTATAAAGCAATTATACTCCAATAAATATGTTAAAAAATTATTTTATTTTCCATTTTGAATAAAATTATTTTAAATAAATGCAATAATTTGGAATAAAAATATATCTTTAAATATGCATTCCTTTCATTTATAGCATGTTAAACCTATCCAATTTCTCAATTACGTTTAATTCTATACTTGATAATCTTCTTCAAATATATGCTACACATGTTTCATCAATGTTAATCCTGAGCATTTTGTTACTGCAAATGACAGTGAAATTATAGGCAAAGCAGGAAGAAATCTCTGCTTTGATAAAATGCCTATTATCAACAGTCAATTTATATTTGACCACATCGATAGACCTATGAAAGTTTCAATTTAGGGAAAACCCCGCATTTCGTTTGATCACTGTTTTTCTTCAGAGCCATGTGGATAGTGTTCTGGTTAGTTATTTATGTAAAAACCCCTCGCAGATAGCACTGTATCAAGAAAAGCTTTCCTTCCTAAATCCCAGTAGGGTAGACTTAGGAATGTAGGAAAAGTTGATTTAATTAATGACATTCATAATGCTATAGAGGAGGTAAGAGAGAAGAGAGGAAAAGCTCTATCACTGGTGCTATGCTAATCTATAAGCTTTTCTTTCCTCTTCCCATTCTCACCCAGAGCACCAGCTGTCATATGAATGTAGGTGATATCCAAATATGAATTTCTAGTCCAGGTCTAGATCTATCTATCTATCTATCTATCTATCTATCTATCTATCTATCAAGATATCTTAACCTGGACAAGCTCAATTTGTCCACAACTGAATTCAGTAATTTGTGCTCTGACAAACGACATTTTCTGTATTCCATTTCTACCAATGACACTACCACTCAGCTCCTTATGTCTGAAGAAGACCATCTTATTTTTTGTTTGTTTGTTATTATTATGTGTTCCTTTTTGTTTCTCAAAAAATATAGCTTCCAAGTCTCCTTAACATCTCTGTAGTATAAACCTCCTCCCCATCCTTTTTTAAACTCCTTTCAGTTTCGACCTTATCTTCTCGCTCTTTGGTCTGAGCAATAGTTTCCCCACAGTTCCTCTTCTCTAATCTGGCTCTACCTCCATCCACTCTACACTTTAGGCAGAGGAAACTTTCTAAGAAGCAAATCACTGTTATTTTGTTTTTTTTTTCTTTAAATACTTCAATGGCTCATCAATAACTTCAGCATAAAAGATGTTCCATGAACTAGGATTTGTATATAGTATCTTGCATATTAGTTATTATGATTTTCTTTTCATTAGCCCGCTAAGCAATTTACCCTTAGTTATGCAAAAACATTTGCATTGCTATGGTAGGAAGACTGGAAACACAGAGTGGAATAAAATAATCAATAATTAAGGATTGAAGATCATATTGGGAAACCTTAAAGAATCAGAGTTTATAGCGAAATCTAGCCTACATTCCTGGAGAGATAGGGGAAGAATACCATCAAGACTGAAGACAGTGTGGAATAATGAGGAGTTGTGATCTTCTAGAACATTGGTAACCTGGAGCAGAGGGAATGAGCAGTGGCTGAGAGCAGTGGAAGGTAGTCAGCATTGAGAGAAATCAGGGACACTTCTGGTGCCAGTCTAGGGACCGTGTGAGGTCATTAGTTGGGAGGCTTGCCAATGGTGAAAGCCAAGTCAATGTCTGATTTGAGAGTTTACCTTCACACTGGCTAACTTTTGCCATGTCTGCCCTTCTATCAACAACATGCAACCTGCAGTGCGCTCAGGAAGATGGTCTCCTGCCCCAATACTTAACTTATTTTTTAAACAGACTACTTGATATGTTTATTCACCAGTCATTTTCAATGGTCCAACACATTTAGAAGATGAGGATACAGAGAGGAGGTATCTTAATTTCTGAAAGAACCTCATGTATTAGGGAAAGCCTAAATATTCATACTTGGAGGTACAGCATTGTCATTAAACTTCTTTGTGACAGGTGCACATATTTAGCTCTCTAATATTACCTATTTCTGTAACCTCTTCAGCTTCAACCATAGTAATCGTCTGTAGTTACTCCTAGATATGCCAAATTAGGTAAAGTTTCCATGACTTCACCAGTGTTCTTCCTTCTACAGAGAAACTCCCATCTCTAAACTACATAATTTCCCAGTGTACATGTAAATCTTTCAAGACCACATCTTTTAAAAAGTGTCTTTCTCTTACCTTGTCATACATATGTAAATACAAAAGTGCAACAAAATGTTTGAGTATTTTCTCCCCTCCATCCCTTCCTCTACCAATCCCTGGCTTTCAGCCTCTACAGTTGTAATCACAGTTTATCCATCTTTCTATTGTCAACAACTAACATGATACCCAACATTTAGCAAATGTTGAATGAATGAATCTACTCTCACAATCCTTAATAGTCATCTCAAGGCTTAAATTAGGTGAACTTGATCTATTGCTCCCTCCCCACATTTCCCCCTTTGTAATCATAAGTTTGTTTTTGATATCTGTAAATCAGGAGCTTGGGATGAATATACACACATTATTATATACAAGATAGATAATCAACAAGGATCTACTGTATAGCACAGGGAACTCTACTCAATATTCTGTGATAACCTATGTGAGAAAAAAAATCTAAAAAAGAATGAATATATGTATATGTGTAACTGAATCACTTTGCTGTACACCTGAAACTAACACATCATTGTAAACCTATACTATAATAAATTTAAAATATTTTTTAAAAATTAAAAATAAATATAAATTTTAAAAATTAAAAAAAATAAATTAGGGGAACTTAAATTGTCCTTGAAATAATCACTGTGGTCTTTACTACCTCAGACATTTCCCTTTTACTATCAACCTTTTGCCAACTAAATCCAACTAAATGTATAACTTTTATTTCCAACTTGGTGTTTCAATTATGTAAAGCTCACCCAAACTAGAATTACCTTGTTAGCCAGGCTTATAAGCTTAAAAGAAACCGGATGATTCTGAGGTTGGAGAGAGTGGCAAGTTGGTTAGTATGGCTGGTGCCAGGATCAAAGTGGACATAGTGAAGCCAAACACCCACTTACATTCCAATACAATGTAATTTACACACACACACACACACACATACACAAAAAAGTTAATGCTTCATGCTATAGAAATATTTAGACTTTTAAGGAAAGTCATATTTTTAAAAATCTCTAAGAAGATTGGTTATGACTCCTGCTGACTTAAAACAAATAGACTGCCACATATTTCTCCAGCAAAGATGGGTTTATTTGGCACCAGAAGAAAAGTGCAGTTTGGGGGTTGCAACCATGGTAAGGCCCATGAAGCAAGGGATGGAGAACTCTTTTGTAGAGGTGGAAAGGAAGTGTGGAGGGCTACAGTAGAAAAACAGTCCATGGATTTCCATTGGCTGAGTTTTTGCCAAGAAAGAAAAGAAGTCGTTCCTTTTCCTGCTGGGCCCTACAGTCATCACAGGACATAAGCATTCTCCCTTCTTGTCTCCAGACTGTTTAATTGAGATTTCTGTTTATTAACTTTTTATACTTCAAATAAGCTGGATAAACACACTTCCAGTTGGAGTAATAATTGTGCTTTCCTTTTATGTGGACCCTCCAAAACCAAATCCCCAGTTCCTGAACACTTCAAATTATCTGCTGATAAGAGTCATTGTTTTGTTTCTAGGGCTTATTATAACTTTGAATAATTTCACATTTGCATTTCTGATGGACAACACTCAAAAGCTTCAGCAAATCAGTCTCGGTCCTTTCATGGAGCAGCTGATTACAAAAATGGACATATTTTAAATCAGATACTTTCCAAATTGCAACTATTGATAAATGTAAGCATTAGAGACAATTTGGTTAACAAATACCTAAATGATACTTTCTCATTTCTATGATTTTCTAGTTGAATTTAATTATTTCTATCACAAATAACTATCCAAACACTATCCAAATTTAAGTGTTTGGGTTTAATGACATTATTAGTGGAAGGCTTTAACTCTTCGAACCCAGAAAATCTCTTAGACCAACCCAACTCAAATTTATTGACCTCTAAAGCACAATAAACAATAATTTTTAGTCACTTAATTCTATATATTTCATAGATCTATTTTTTTGAGAACTAGTAGAAGAATTTTAAAGAGTGAATCATTTTCCAGTGACTATAGTTATTGTTCCAAGATAAGCATACATCCCTACCCTTAATAAAATGATGTGAAGAATTAGCATATTTTGAGTAGATTATGTCTCTAAACCATTAAACTCCCCAAACCCAAGGCAACTCTATGACTCAGTAAATTAAATTTTACTTTTACAATGGCCAGCATAATATAATTTCTTGCACAATGAGAAGCAAAGAAGTAGCATCTTCTTTTAAATTCTTAATGTTTTATTGACTTTGATTTAGAGAGGGAAACTACAGACATTGATATAATCAAATATCTAAGATGGGTCTGGTCTATCCATTCTGTATATTTTAAAAAGTTTTTCTATCAGTAGATAGTATCTCATTTTTTGGGGATAAGCCTTAAGACTGGTTTTGTAATAGCATCAACCAAAATTACTTCAGTGGTAACTACTTCCAGGGATTATAGCAGAAAAGAAATTGCTGTCTGCCTCTCATTACAGCTCTGTTTGTAAGATAGCTTGTATGGCAGCCTTAGGGAAAGGGGTGAAGATCCAGGAGAAAAGTAATGAGACTTTGGGTGATAGAGAAAAAGAGTTACAAGATTGTCCTAAGTAATACAGCCCAAAGGCTATAGAGGAACATAGTAGCATTACATCCTGAATTAAAGCAGAATGAATTAGAGACTTTGTGAGACAGATCTGCAAACAATGCATTTGGAAATTTTTGTTAGTCTAATTATGTAGAAGAGTGAGAATTCATGAGAAAGTACAATATTGTCTCTTCAGTTATATACTTAAAGTTAAGAAGTTGTGAGGTTGAACATTTATCATCCTACTAAAGCCCTTCAAACAAGTAATTCCATGGCATGTGTAATTCTGCTTTCCATGGGCAAAATACAATGTGATCAAGGAGGTTGGATGGACTGTTTCACTTTGCCTGAGAGATTCAGGTGAAGTTTGTGTAGAGACTTGAAAGAAATGCAGAATTTCCTGGGGTGGGTGAGAGGCAGGAAATTCAGGGGAGGGAAGGTGTTGAATTTGAGACAAAAACAGACATGTGCAAAGGTGCATGGTATGAGACAGTGTGGTGCCTTTAAAATGTTTTAGAGCAGTATCCCAGCAACATTCAGTTTGCAGCATTTATGTTTTTCAGCCAATTTTCTTATATAAAAACCATATTAAGATAAAAATTGGCATTAAGTATAAACTATAAAATCTCAAAGGCAATACATACAGGAGATTTGATTTGAGTGTTTCGTACATATTTTAGTTATTACCACACAGTAAGTTGCAACTCATCACTCAAAACATTGTTTTACTTGTACAGAAGCCCAGTATAACAGCAGTTATCTTTTTAGTCCATTCATGTCCACTAGCCTGCCAGTTTTCACCATATATACCTTGTGCCCTACATGAAGCTTATTCCCCAACTGTTTAGGAAATTCAAATAGAACTCCTAAATATTTCACACATAGTTTTGGTAATAAATAGTTCAACGTATTTCAGGTCAGTCTCCATAGCTATACATTTTAAAGACTGTGAACTAATGCTTGAAAAGAGAAATTCAAAACTATTCAAAGCCAAAGCCTGTGAATAACACAAAGGATGCAAAGAAAATAGATGAAGTAATGCAATAGTCAGCTGAGGAGGAAAGGATGCCAAGTAGCCATAATACAACAGCATGAAGCAAAGTGGCTTCATTAATACACTGCAAAGTACCAGAATGCCACAACAGACAGCACTTAGTTTCCAAAACACACACAACCAGAGTTTGCCTCTATTGATTTTAAGTAGCAGCTGCCTAATTGCTAGAAAGCAGATACTTGAGCAGTTATTGAGATTTGCAAATGTAAATGAGCTTCCTCACAAATGTATCCATACCACAGCTACTATGACTTGTGGTAGAGTTACACAATGATTGTGATATTTAGCCATGGTAGTAATTGAACTTTATAAAGTAATTAGTAGTGGCGAACAAGTACATAAATAGCAGTTACTTAGGTGATAAATCACAATTTAAAAAATATAAGAGCTTTATTACTGTGCTTTCATTTTCCAATTTAAAAATCAGTTTAATCTAGTCCCAGCAATAAATCATTTTTAAATGATAATTTCTTGTCACAAAAATATTTATTCTATGAGTATTTATTTAGCATCTTGTATTTATGATATACATATGATATAAAATAAATATATAAGAAAAAATATATATGATATATAAACATATCATATAAACATATAAATATAAGGTATTTATGATTTAAAAAATAAAATTTTCCAATACTAGTTATTTCTTTGTTGCTGAAACTAAAGTAATTCATAAGGTAAAGAGCTTAGGAAGAAATGATAAATGCTCAATCTCAAAACTCCCTAACTTTGTAAAACATGTATCTTAAGGGACAATATCACCTTGCTCAACTCCCTCAAATTTAGAAATAGTGATAGATTGTGGTTAGCGAGCCAAAATTTTATATTTGACACTCTTAACTACTGTGGATCATCAGTTTTCGAAGAATTAAAATGCAAAATATGTAGTACTATTAGCATTCATAATATACCAAACCCAAAATAAATTTTGTCTCTATGAGTTTAAAAGATATTTCCAATCCTTGGTCAGCAAAATCATCATTTTTTTATTGAACATCCAATTAAATTTACTAAATATGTAACTTGACCATATTATGTAATAGAAACAGTGATAAGATACTACAAAGATGAAAATATATATTTTTTTCTGGGTAATACAGGCTAACGGGGAGAAGGACAAGCAAGATGACACAAAGTATATCTTGATAAGTGCTATGAAAGGATCTCAAAGGAGGTGTTTAGTTAAGGTTTTCTAGAGAACTAGGGTTTTCTTAGTTGGGTACCACCAGAAGCAGGCCTTGAGATGAGTGTTTGAGTATAATTAGTTTATTTGTGAGACGATCTCAGGAAACACCAGTAGGAGAGTGAGGAAGTGAGAACAGGGAAGGGATAGAGTCAATTTAACATGTGTTATAAAGCAAGTTGTCACCCCAGTAACTGAAGAGTAATCCAACTGGAGAAATCTGGGAAATGGTGTAGAACATGTTTCAGACTTGTCTCACCAATGGGGAGAGGAAATTGGAGTATTTAAATACTACCCACCATTAGTCTTTGGTTGAAGTCTGTTCATGAGGGTGTTAATTCCCCCATACTTCTAGCATGTAGAGGGAGAGAAAGAGCTCCCCCTCAAAATTGCAGACTTTTCATTTGGAAGTAAAGACAAAGATATGGTAAGAATAAGGTTCAGGAACTGACATTACAGACACTCACTTATCTCTTTGGTTAGGTGTATTGACTATGAAGTTTACTTTACTTTATTCTGAAAATTCTTTCACTACACTGGGACCTCCACCCCTCTTTTTTATCCAACATGTCTCATGTCTCATTTCCTGCTTTACTTTTAGTTAGATTGTGAGCCTAATAGTTAAAATTATTCATTTATACATATCCCCAATGTCTTTCCCTTCTTTTCTTTTCTTTCATAATTATCTGGAAAATTCCAACCCTAATTAAATCTAAACTCTCCTTCTACTTTGCATCTAAATCCAGTGGTCTGTGGCTGGAGAAAAGTCCCCAACTCTGCTGACTGCTCTCAGATAAATTTCTGACCACAAACCTCAAGTGGATCCTGAACCCTGCCAAACCATCCTCTTACTGTCCCATTCTCCACTCTCAAACTTGACTATTTCATAATGGCTAAATGGTCAAACTTCAAAAACCATGCCTCAGCTGATGGTATTGCCTCTTATTTCACTGAGAAAATTGAAACAATCATAATATAAACAATTGTTCTTATCACTGCAAAATCTACTGTATTATCTCCATCTATACCCATAAATTTCATCTTTCCACCTGTTGCAACTAACAAACTTGCTCTCAATATGGCTAGACTCTCCAGTTATACACTGGATCACATCCCTTTTTTGCCAATGCAAGAACTTTATTCCTGGAGTTATCCATCTTTCCTAGAACACATTCATATCCCTATCTGTATAAGATTTGTTCTATCAACATTTGAACATACTCTAGGAATTACCATAGTAGTGTGAGCTTCAGTAATTAAATAACAAATTAAATAGTGTTTCTAAGGCTCAGTTACTTCATCCATCAAAAATAATGATAATAACGTCTAAATCTTTAGATTATTGTTAACATTAAATGAGATGAAGCCTAAAAATCTCCTTAAAATGTTTAACGTTGATTTATTATTAATACTCATCTATATAGCTAAATATAAAAAGACTAAAAAACCTCCTTCTTTCAAGTATTTCTTGATTTGTGTATTCATTTTGGGACAGAGACTCCTCCTTAAAGTTCACTTAGCAGAATGTGTTTTCCAAAAATGCCCACAACAGTATTTTTGGACCCTAAATGTCTTCTAGAACCTGGCCTGTCCTCCACCAAGAAGTTGAATCTATGTCTTTTCCCCTGAACCTGGGTGGTCTCTTTGTCTCAACTAATAGCCTAGGGCAGAAGCAAAGCTTTATGACTTCTAAGGTTAGGTGACAAAGGGTAATAGAGCATCCATCTGGCTCTCTCTCTCTCTCTCAGCATGGTCACCCTTGATACTGAGCCAAGGAAGCTCAGGCCATGTGGAGTGGCCCATGGTGAGAGATACTGAAGCTCCCAACGCTCAGTCATGGCTGAGCTTTCCAGCTGACAGTGAGTCTTCTTGGAGACAGATCCTCCAGGCTGCGATGAGTCACCCCTCTGCTGTTGTATGTATATGGGTTTTGAATAATGGTGAAACCCCAATATTTTTGAGAGTTATACTTGGAATAACACTGTCAGCTTGGACTGTAAGAGTGGAAACATTACAAAATAAAAAGGGATTTTTGCACTCCTAAACTCATTCAAGCAAGAAGACAGAAAACAACTCATCTGAAAACACAGGTTACACATTATGGAAGAGGAAGGATAATTCAGGCTGCAGAACCAAGAGCTCAGAAGGCAGACCCAAGAACCATGGAGAGTCAGTACCAGACAGAAGGAACTGTCAGCAACTGCCCAGCTGGGTTACAGAATTGCTGTAGACTAGTAACTGCTGTGTGTCCCTTGCTTTTCCCCTTTTTGAATGGTAGCAATTATCCTATTCTTGCCACCCTGCTATGGTATTTTGGATTTATAGTGGGAAGTTCAGATAATTATCTCTTTACTTCATAGGGCTTCAGACTGAGCAGAATGGGCTTCAAGGAGCTATATATCCAATGAACTGTATCACAGACCTCATCTACATCCAGACCTGATTTAAATAATGAGACTCTGGACCTCAGGCTTGAGCCTGATGCCATAATAGATGAGACTTTAGTGGGATCCTGGGAAGGGGTGAGTATATTAAGCATGTGGGAAGAATGTAAGTAATTTTTACCCAGAGGGCAGACAGTAGTGGTTTTAAAACACATTTGCACATACTTTGACACTGTCTTCATGATCAGGTGAAGTATATGTCCCTTCCCTTAAACCTGTGAGAAACTTTGTGGTTATCTCTACAAATACATCTCAGGAGAAGTGAATCTGTGTGATGTTTGAGACTAGGTTATAAAAGACCTTGTAACTTTGGTTTCCCTTAGGACAATTGCTATTGTAATCTTCAGCTGCCATGTAAGAATTCTGGCTACTCTGGGAGTGGAGTGCCATATAGAGAGACCACAAGATGAGGGAGAGAGAGAGAGACCCCATATGGTACAATTATATGAGAAGCCACAAGTGAGAACTTGCTAGTTGATCTAGTCAATGCCTAGATTCAAAAGCAAATTAAATGAGTGTTACAGTATTAAGCCACTTGTACTTATTCTCTGGGGCTACCATAACTGAATACCACAGACTAGGTGGCTTATACAATATAAACTTATTTCCTCACTATTCTGGAGACTAGAAGTCTGAGATCAAGTTGTTGACAGGGTTGATTTCTTCTAAAGCCTCTCTCCCTGGCTTCTCTTCGTCTTCACATGGTCTACTTTCCATGTGTCTCTATCCTAAGCTTCTCTTCTTATAAAGACTCTTGTTTTATTGGATTAGGGGCCACAGTATGAACTTATTTTACCTTAATTGCTCCTTTAAAGGCTTTATTCTGAACATAGTCAAATTCTGAGGTTCTGGGGGTTAATACTTCAACATATAAATTGAGGAGGATAATTCATCCCAAAACATCACTATTTGGGGGTCTACTCCTACACAAGAGTAGATAACCGAAACACCACTTGGTTTCCAATCATATTCTAACAGTGTTTACATTGTAGTTTAACTGCCTCCTCAATTGTGTGTCTATCTCATTTGTTTTTGAAATATTCGAGGGCTAAGACTTTACTTTCTATATCTGTAGCCACCAGGCATGGTGTACATTTCACAATTATAATAGCCCTGGCACATGACAGGTCTTCAGTGAATGACTGGTGATTAAATTAATTCCTTAAAGACCACATCACAGTGAACTCTACTCAATGTTCTGTGGTGACCTAAATGGGAAGGAAATCTAAAAAAGAGTGGATATATGTGTGTATATATATATACATATATATATGTATATGTAATATATATAATTATATATGTAATATATATAATTGATTCACTTTGCTGTACAGCAGAAACTAACAACATTGTAAAGCAACTGTACTCCAATAAAAAACAAATTAAAAAAAAAAGACCACATCATGTTCTCTATATCGTCTCTCAACATGAATCTCTCATAGAACTTTATACCATAATCTATTCCGTGATGGAAGAGGCAATGTCACTTTTTCTGGCTAATGCTTCTCAACCTGGTGCTCCAGGCCCTCCAACTTAACAACTCCAATCTATCTTTGGTGCCTTATTTCCCACTTCTCTCTACCACTCACATTACACTTCAACAAGTCTGAACCATATGCTCTTTTCTCATTATGGTCCAAACTTTCTCTACTCTTGGCTATGAATAAATGGATGAATAAACAGAGACCTACTTCCTTTTGGGTATTATTCTTGATCTCTCCTAACCACCTAAGATGATTTTTACTTCTGGGAAACACTCTTACACCATTTTATTCTTTGGTACTCACCTTCTTCTATAATATATCCCCATATAGACTTTTCCCATCCCAGCTCTGATATTTTAAACTGCTATGAGTAGGAAGTACTTCATGTTCATGTTACACCTACTTAGGTCCTCAGGATAATATTTTGCACATAGTAGATCCTCAAGTATATGTTAAACTGCATTAAATTGATTAAAAACTAACAAGTCTTTTGTCCTTATGGCTATTAATTATATTGATTTTAAGAGTTTTCTTATTGGAACAACTCTTAAGAGTATATAAATATAGAAAGAAATGTTTACAAGGATAGTGATTAAGCATAATAGGTTCTCTCTGACTTTTGCAGATAAACTGAGTTACCTGTATATAACTTAGAATTGATTTATTGGCACCTTGACTTCAAGATTTAAAATGATTATTTGATTATTTTGGCTCTTGTGCAATAGTTATTTCTTCAGATACTTCATCAGTTATTAAGATGCATGTTAAGTTCTTACAACTTGATTTATAAAACGTATTTTCAATTAGTGACCTTTAAAGACATCTCTCATATCTGCTCATCATATATGTCACTTCATATTCAGGGAAGATTTTAATTCTTATTTCTCCCCAGTATGTGAATACTTCTTTATTACATTGCAAAAGTGTATAAGAACTCCTCTACACCACCAGAATATATTTTGGCAGTATAATATTCTCAGAAAAACCACTACATTGACACAGTGTTGATCTGCATGATATTAAAAAGAGCTAGTTGGAGTATGAAATAATCACTTAATTGACTACTTAACATCAAATCACATTCTTACAACAATTTGGGGGATTTATTTGACCAATGTGAACATTTCATGTAACAGTGAAACATTTGTGTAAAAAGATACTGGCCACAGAAGAGTGGCTTAGAGATTTTTCAGCAAAACTATTCTGTCTCAGAATATGTTATTTCTCGTGTTTTTATTATTATATAGTTATAATGTTGTAAGGCCAGTTCTACAAAAATAAATCAGGGATGAGTTGTGAAAAGCTGTATACTCTACAACATCTCTGCTGTACCCTGCCCTACATTGAATGATTGATTATATAGAGCCACCCATAGCATAACTAAGTAGAATTTCTTACCTTTCTCTTTAGAGAGTGATTACAATAGTTACTTAAGTAACATCTCCCTTCTTTATTAGATGTTAGAAAACCACTTTAGAAAAGTTCTTTCATTTTCATAATCTAAAAAACTGTTGCAAAGATGTCTTTAGCTAAAAGGATTTCAGCAACATTTTTATTATAAGGATTTAAAAAGTTACTTTCCATTGTTATTGAATGTCAGTTAACTTTTAACTCAATCTCCTCTATCTTCTGAGAATGTGTCACTAAAAAAAAAAAAAATCACACATTTCCAATCAATCATAATTACATGTCTACCAACCCAAGAATCATTAACTTAATTAACCTCTAAATTCAAGTATCAGCTAAAAGGAAAATGTTCTCTGAAATCAGTTTTTAAATAAAATTAAAATTTCAAGCCAATATTTATTGTTAATATTTTTACTTTGAAATTTAAATAGCAGAACAAACAATGAATAAAATATGCCCCTAGCTAGCTATATCCCTAGTACATGGAGTAAAAAAAAAACACTGGTTAAATTATTGTCATGTTGCATGATCAAGAGTCAACTAAAGTGCCCGTAAACATAGGAGATTTTTGATCTGTTTAATTTAGACTTTTTAAGTCCCAGAAAGCATAGAATTCACTTAATTGGCACCCTGATAAATGATTCTCCAATGTAATTGGGATAATTATCAAGAGGCAGGCACAGTGTAATGTATTTAAATGACTCAAACCAATTGGCTCATAGAGTATCTTTTCCATTTAAATAGTGTTATTTATATGCTTATTTACAGGAGTCTACCACCATATATCAACATCCAGCTCCGAATATTTTCTAGTATACTTCATGTCCAGATCAATGGTCAAGAAAGAGAATATTATAAGTGCTTTGTATGGTTTTCATTCATCTGGAACAAGATTGAAAACTTAGCAAACCAAGGTAGACTCCTTTCAACTAAATTTTCATCGGAGCTCTACCTGAAAATACTTTGTGTTTTCAAAGAGTTGGGTGATAAAACTTGAGCAAATGATTATTCTTAAACAAAATATCCCTTATCCTTATCTTTTCTATTATAGTCTATATAAAGTCAATATAAAGTATTGACTACTCTGATGCAAAGTAACATGAAGAAAAAACAGAATTACTGTGAAGGTAGTGTCTATTTTCTTCCCTTTCTTTAGTAAGAAAGATGAATGTTTTACTCATGAAAGGTATGAGGTAAAAAAAATAGCTATATCATTTTGCTTTTCATTTTTGACATGATATATATTTCAATGGAAACCTTAGAGCTTCATAAAAAAGAAATGAAACACCAAATCCTCAAAAAGAGTTTTTCTTTAGAAAAGCATCATTATTATCAAGTTTCTCATAAACTTGTTTGTCTTATATCCAGCATTTTGATCTGCTGGTAATTTTATAGTAATTGAGAATTCTTTCTAACATAGATGTTAAAATAATGAAAGAGCTGAGGACTTAAACAAATGTGGAAGCTACAGAATATACAATGGTTTTAAATATTGCTTCCTGAGTGGATTTGCTTGACTGCAATTCAATCTCTGGTATGCCTCATGCCTCCCTTATCTCTGAAAGATATTTTGTTTGTTTGAATAGCCTTAAATCCATTTCTGTGGAAATTAAAATGAAATATAATATTCCTAAATATATGGTCTTAATTTCAATTTTTACATTATTGATTCATACGTGAAATTGTGCCCTCTATCACTGTATGTACATTTACATGTTTACTGTTGATGACCAATATACAATCTGACTTCCTTCTCTGATAACTCTCATTTCATTTTCTTTGAATATCATCTTCTGGCATTCTAGTCTTCTGGAAGCCTAATTCTTTGACTGAAATTTCATTGCAGATAACCTATGATACACTCTGCCTGAAATTTCCATTATAAGCTGGTTATTGTTTTAGTTCAATTTGGTTACAGAAGGATTACAAACTTTTCCACTTTGTAATCATAGGGGTTAGATCTTTGACATTTTTAAAAGAAATTTAGGGGCTGGGCTTCCCTGGTGGCGCAGTGGTTGAGAGTCCGCCTGCCGATGCAGGAGATACGGGTTCGTGCCCCGGTCTGGAAGATCCCACATGCCGCGGAGCGGCTGGGCCCGTGAGCCATGGCCACTGAGCCTGCGCGTCCGGAGCCTGTGCTCCGCAACGGGAGAGGCCACAACAGTGAGACGCCCGCGTACCGCAAAAAAAAAAAAAAAAAAAAAAAAAATAAGTTTGGGAAGGTCACTTTTGGTGATTATCAAAATTCTGAGTATTTTATAACTTTGAAAGGTGAAGCTTTTCTAATTTTTTCTCCTTTAGGAGATGTAGACATTTTGTTTATATGTCATTGCATTTCAATTAGATCTGTATTCTGAAACGGTTCTTCTTTCAGGTTTTGTATGTTACATGCAACTGGAATTGTGTGTGCGTGTGTGTGTGTGTGTATGTGTGCGTGTGTGATGGAAAATACTAGATTAGTGGAGAATAATCAAGATAATTTGAATGCCATTACACTATCCATAGGAAATGTGTATCTGTTTCTGTAAAACTCAGTCACAAACAGAAAATAGAAAATCTTTTTTGATCATGCAGAACCAGAAAGTGATCAACCTATATGGTTCTGTAGAAATAAATCTTTAACTGGCAAGGGATTGGCAGTTTTAATCTTTGTATCTGCTACTAAACTTCTAAAATCTTTAGCTTTTCCAAAATTATTTGGAGACATAAAGGAAAATAAAGAGCATAAGAGAATTTATTTTGTCATACCTAAGGAAAAATTTTGAAATTGGGTGGATATTATGTGCAATATAAATACAGGTTCAAACTGCATTTATCTGTGAAATCATTCATAGGGTCTCTTAGAAATTAGATTTTTCAAAAATTAATATTTTGATAATCAACATTGAAGTAATGCAAAACGTACATTATCTTGAATTACCTTGTTATGTTGCTGCATATCCAGAAAGAGGACTGATGATGAAAATGAAGATAATTACAATGATCAAGATAACAAAAGATAATGTTTGTTGAGTTCTTACTACTTACCAGCCACTAATTTTAACACATTACCTACATTTTCTCATTGCATTCATGTAGGAAATATGGAATATGTTCAACTGAAAAGGAAAGTATAAAAGCATCTATTTCATACTTTAAAAAAATTATCAAGTGAATAGGTTAAAATAATTATAAAACTCTTATTCTTTAATGTACATTATTCACACACAAAATATTTCCTAAATGTTATGGATTTAAATTTTATCTTTCTAAGCTCAACATTAATTTAAATGTATTCACTAGACCCTTGGGGTTTTGTCAATGAATGCAAACTCTTTTTTAATGTATTTTCTTATTCATTGGTATTATTTCATATTGATATTCAGAATACAACAGGCCTATGATAAAAGTCACTCTTATCCAATCAGTCCTAATAAGAGAGTTAATTGTAGACATTTCTTCAAATCAGCTAATAGGATTGTATTTTCAGCAGACATTGTTAACTCAATTAAACAGAAAATATATAAACTAAATTACTACATCCTAATTATACAAAAAGTAAACTCAAGCAATAAAACTATCTCTATAATTCACTCAGAAATTAAGATTTTCAAATCACCAACAATTTAGATCAAAGCAAACATAATAAGTAAAATGCCTCTAATTGCATCAACTACCTCCTGTATTTCAATAACTCAACCTTATATGAAATTTAAATTAATACAAAATTAATATTATAATGTATATGAAGCAGAACAATGCCAAAATATAATACGTTTGCACCAGTTGGCCCTCTTGGACAGATTTTTAAATCTTTTGAATTCTTGATTCATATAAATATATACATAGAAACTCGTGTGTGTGTGTGTTGCTTTTAGAGACCATGTCTTTGTGTACAACATGTCAGTTTAAATTGCCTTCCATACCTAATTCCTTCTAACATAAGTTGTTTTCTTTAAATTCTTAGAAGATATATCCAGCATACCAGATGACCCCACTTCAATGTTTATAGGTAATTAGACCAGAGTGAACATCTTATCCAAAGGGATCCAATCAATAGTCAACCAGTTTTCCTCTCAATTATCTGAAACTGAGGTCAGAAGGCAAAGGGCTCTGGATTGATCAAGTTATGCAAAATATTTGGCCAGAACCAGCATTACAGTAAATAAAACCCACCTCCAAAATTATGAATAAATAGAATGGGTGGGCAGGAAAAATTCACCTGCAGACAAAAGAAGTGGAAAGGATGCTAAGAAACAAGAGGCCTGCTGGATCATAAACATGTGATGCTCATGTAATTGTTTCAAGATGTGTTAGTTCCCATGTGCCTACATTCCACTTCTTTCAAATCCTTTTAAAAACTTCCCATGCCTCTATTTGTTAGAGTATGTTCAATGGATGTTTATTCTTCACAACCAAAATTATTTGATTAGAACGACAGTTTATTTTTTGTTTTGCTTTTATTGGATACATTTATAGATCTTGGCAAAATCCTTAGCATATCAGTCCCTAGTTGCATTTATAAAATTATGTCCCATTATATTGTATTAGAAATGACAAATATGTTACTATTAAACAGGTGTCAGAGTTTCTCTTGGAAAAGAAAGACAATTCACCGATGGCGTTTAAGTGTGGAAGGAGAGGCATCCAAGGCACCCTTGCCTCTGTGTGTGTGTGTGTGTGTGTGTGTGTGTGTGTATTTTACATATGTAAAACATCTTCCTAGTAAAGTGGTTAGTTTCTTTGAAGTCAAGGAATATTTTACTTATACTTGTCAGTATCTTTAACAGCAACAAGCCCATATTAAGTGCCAAATAAACAGCTGAATCCAAGTTTTGCTTTATTCTATGACCTTGGGCAAACCATTTAATCTGGATTACATCATAAAAGTCTCTGATAGCTCTAATAAACCACAGCTCCATTGTGACTGGAATGCATGAAGAAAAGAATGAATGAATGAGTGCTCTCCCAGAACCTGTTAGAACCTGCATTAATTGGTTAGCAAACAACAATAAAATCAAAATCTAGTGACTTGCTCCCTCCACCCATCCCTCAAAAATATTGATTTTTTTGGTTTATATTACATCTTAGCTGCAAGTAAATGTTGGTTCACTCCATGTATTTTCTTCATTATGGAATCCAAGCTGAAAGAGAAGCTCCTTGCTGGAACACTGCTGATATGGTAGCAGAGGAAAAGAGCATTTGTAGTACCACGTGATGATGCTTTAAGTTGCTGCTCAACAATGTCAGTTACTTTCCCTCACAAGTCATGTCAAAGTCACCACAAGGCCAAAGCTGCTTCACAGAGGTGAAGGCATAATCCCCTCACAAGACCCCTACTGCAGATCACATGGCAATGGAGGGAAATAGGACATTTCTTGAAGAGCTGTTGTTTCCTGGGAGTAGCTCCTTGGTCCTTTGGTGATGGCTCTTGGATTTGACTTCTGCTAGGACATTCTTCATTTTCCTCTTTGGCTATGTCTGAAGAAGATATTAAAGAATATGCCCTCCTGGGGTGCTCATAAGGTTTTTCAGTCTATTTTTTGCCTACAGAAATGTGAATCCCCAAATGGGATCACCATATAAAATATAGGACTTTCGGTTAAATTTGAATTTTGATAAACCATAAATATTTTAGTATAAGTATGTCCCAAATACTCTAGGGGACATAGTTTTATTTAAAAAGAAAATTGTTGTCTATCTGAAATTCAAATTTAACTAGGCATTCTGTATTTTATTTACTAACTCTGGTAACCCTAGTACCTAAAGGGAATTTCAAGTCTCAAATAAAGTCTATTTACGTTAGGGTGCTGGTATATCTCCCTCAAAAACATAAAAATGATTTTTATCTATTTGTTACCAATGTCTATGGACACATTCTTCCCCACCCATCCCCCTTGTAAGATGTGCTTCTCTCTAGATTTAACTGCCAATATTTTACACTTGGCAGGATTCCATGGGAAAGTCTCACTCTGAGTCTTTTTCACGAGACATTTTCCCTGGTTGGAGATATTTACTAGGTGCCATATTAATCACTTCTAAGTTTAACAGCAACTTTTGGCTCCCCCCAAGTTGGGCTTTGCCATGCGACTGAGTTTTAATTAGTCTCTCTCATTAAAATTTCCTAATGTTATATTTTAATGGCAGAAATGAAAG